>NW_027311956.1:0-2500 GCF_040954645.1 Diabrotica undecimpunctata | reverse complement strand
CGGGTCAAGAAGGCCCTCCTGTCCTAAGAGGCGACTAATTGATAGGAGTCGAGAGGTAAAGAGTGTATGTGTGCGTGTGTGTGTCTGCGTGTGTGAGTGTGTGTGTATATGTGTGTGTGTCTGTTTGGCTCACAGAGATAAGAACACGGCCGTGGCAAGAAGGCCCTGCCTGTCGTAAGAGGCTACTAATGGGTAGGAGTCGAGAGGTGAAGAGTGATTGTGTGTGTATGTGTGCGTGTGCGTTTGTGTCTGTGTGTGTGCGTGTGTGCTTGCGTGTGTGTGAGTGCGTGTGTGTGAGTGCATGTGTCTTCGTTCAGCTCGCAGAGATAAGAATATGGCCGGGTCAAGAAGGCCCTCCTGTCCTAAGAGGCGACTAATTGATAGGAGTCGAGAGGTAAAGAGTGTATGTGTGCGTGTGTGCGTGTGTGTGTGTGTGAGTGTGTGTGTGTGTCTGTTCGGCTAGCAAAGATAAGAATACGGCCGTGGCAAGAAGGCCCTGCCTGTCGTAAGAGGCGACTAATGGGTAGGAGTCGAGAGGTAAAGAGTGTATGTGTGTGTATGTGCTTGTGTGCGTGTGTGCGTGTGTGCGTGTGTGTGTGCGTGAGTGTGTGTGTATGTGTGTGTGTCCCTTAGGCTCGAAGAGATAAGAATACGGCCGTGGCAAGAAGGCCCTGCCTGTCGTAACAGGCGACTAATTGGTAGGAGTCGAGAGGTGAAGAGTGATTGTGTGTGTGTGTGTATGTGCGTGTGCGTGTGTGTCTGTGTGCGTGTGTGTGTGTGCGTGTGTGTGTGCGTGTGTGTGAGTGCGTGTGTCTTTGTTCAGCTTGCAGAGTTAAGAATACCGCCGAGTCAAAAAGGCCCTGCCTGTCGTAAGAGGCGACTAGTGGGTAGGAGTCGAGAGGTGAAGAGTGTACGTGTGTGTGTGCGTGTGTTCGTGTGTGTGTGCGTGTGTGAGAGTGTGTGTATGTGTGTATCTCTGTGTGTGTCCGTTCGGCTCGCAGAGATATGAATACGGCCGAGGCAAGAAGGCCATGCCTATCGTAAGAGGCGTCTAATGGGTGGGAGTCGAGAGGTGAAGAGTGTATTTGTGTGTGTGTGTGCGTGTGCGCGTGTGTGTGTGCGCGTGTGTAAGTGGGTATGTGTGTCTATATGGCTCGCAGAGGTAAGAACACGGCTGTGGCAAGATGGCCCTGCCTGTCGTAAGAGGCGACTAATGGGAAGGAGTCGAGAGATGAAGAGTGACTGTGTGTGTGTGTGTGTGTGTGTTTGTGCGTGTGCGTGTGTGTCTGTGTGTGTGCGTGTGTGTGTGCGTGTGTGTGAGTGCGTGTGTGTGTGCGTGTGTCTTCGTTCAGCTCGCGGAGATAAGCATACGGCCGAGTCAAGAAGGCCCTGCCTGTCGTAAGAGGCGACTAATTGTTAGGAGTCGAGAGGTGAAGAGAGAGGTGAAGTCGTAAGAGGCGAATTACGATACATTAACCCCGATTGTCAGCAGTATTGCAGTTCAATAGCCCAGCCGATCAGCAGTTTCGACACATATTGCAGACAGGTCGTCATCAATTAATTTTATATAAATACTGTAAATTTTTATTCTAAAACCAGTTGTAATTATATTAAATAAAGTGCTGTTACTCTCTCAGTTGTACCTTTAAAAGGGCCTTTTTAAAAAGTACCTTCGGGAGTGACAACCCTTAAGTGGCGCATTCAGTAGATTAGTGGGAGAGTCTCCAGAAGATCCTCGTCGTTTTCAAACGTTTACCTGCTACCGAACCCAAATCCAGGGAAAACTGCAGCTATTTAACTCACGGATTCCAGGCAAATTGGCAGAAACATATTTATGAAGAAAGCTGAAAAGAAACTTAAAGAAGAAAAGGAGCTTGTACCTAAAAGGAATGCATCCAAGCATCACTCTATTACTGTAAGCAAATTTCATCTTATTTCTAATTCTAATATCAATTCACAAGTATTATCCTTTAGAATAAGCGATTCGCTTTCAACAATTTTTGAATCTAATATAGAATCTAGTGAAAATATTAAACCATATTTACATTTAGTTGATAATAATCATATTTTTAAGTCCACAAATTTGTTTGAAATACTTTCTATAATTATTACACCAGCATCCATTTCAAATAATTCTAATATGGCACCCATTTTTGATGTTAATAAAGACCTTTCTATCGTACCAGAGTACGACGGCAATCCAAATGAACTCCACAATTTTATTGATGTTATTTCCATGCTTCTAAACCATTTCTGGGATCATACAAATCCTGAAAATTTTCAAAATCATATGCTTACCCGGGGAATTATGAAGAAAATGAAAGGAAGAGCCAGAGAAATTATTTCTGTATACGGCTGTAAAGACTGGCCGTCAATAAAATCAATTCTTGTCCAAAATTTTGCAGACCAACGTAACGAAAACTCATTAACTAGAGATTTAGTCAACCTTCGGCAAGTCCCAAACGAAAACCCCCTTTAATTTCATGAAAAAGTTATGAGT
>NW_027311955.1:207500-210158 GCF_040954645.1 Diabrotica undecimpunctata | reverse complement strand
ACCTAACCTAACCTAACCTAACCTAACCTAACCTAACCTAACCTAACCTAACCTAACCTAACCTAACCTAACCTAACCTAACCTAACCTAACCTAACCTAACCTAACCTAACCTAACCTAACCTAACCTAACCTAACCTAACCTAACCTAACCTAACCTAACCTAACCTAACCTAACCTAACCTAACCTAACCTAACCTAACCTAACCTAACCTAACCTAACCTAACCTAACCTAACCTAACCTAACCTAACCTAACCTAACCTAACCTAACCTAACCTAACCTAACCTAACCTAACCTAACCTAACCTAACCTAACCTAACCTAACCTAACCTAACCTAACCTAACCTAACCTAACCTAACCTAACCTAACCTAACCTAACCTAACCTAACCTAACCTAACCTAACCTAACCTAACCTAACCTAACCTAACCTAACCTAACCTAACCTAACCTAACCTAACCTAACCTAACCTAACCTAACCTAACCTAACCTAACCTAACCTAACCTAACCTAACCTAACCTAACCTAACCTAACCTAACCTAACCTAACCTAACCTAACCTAACCTAACCTAACCTAACCTAACCTAACCTAACCTAACCTAACCTAACCTAACCTAACCTAACCTAACCTAACCTAACCTAACCTAACCTAACCTAACCTAACCTAACCTAACCTAACCTAACCTAACCTAACCTAACCTAACCTAACCTAACCTAACCTAACCTAACCTAACCTAACCTAACCTAACCTAACCTAACCTAACCTAACCTAACCTAACCTAACCTAACCTAACCTAACCTAACCTAACCTAACCTAACCTAACCTAACCTAACCTAACCTAACCTAACCTAACCTAACCTAACCTAACCTAACCTAACCTAACCTAACCTAACCTAACCTAACCTAACCTAACCTAACCTAACCTAACCTAACCTAACCTAACCTAACCTAACCTAACCTAACCTAACCTAACCTAACCTAACCTAACCTAACCTAACCTAACCTAACCTAACCTAACCTAACCTAACCTAACCTAACCTAACCTAACCTAACCTAACCTAACCTAACCTAACCTAACCTAACCTAACCTAACCTAACCTAACCTAACCTAACCTAACCTAACCTAACCTAACCTAACCTAACCTAACCTAACCTAACCTAACCTAACCTAACCTAACCTAACCTAACCTAACCTAACCTAACCTAACCTAACCTAACCTAACCTAACCTAACCTAACCTAACCTAACCTAACCTAACCTAACCTAACCTAACCTAACCTAACCTAACCTAACCTAACCTAACCTAACCTAACCTAACCTAACCTAACCTAACCTAACCTAACCTAACCTAACCTAACCTAACCTAACCTAACCTAACCTAACCTAACCTAACCTAACCTAACCTAACCTAACCTAACCTAACCTAACCTAACCTAACCTAACCTAACCTAACCTAACCTAACCTAACCTAACCTAACCTAACCTAACCTAACCTAACCTAACCTAACCTAACCTAACCTAACCTAACCTAACCTAACCTAACCTAACCTAACCTAACCTAACCTAACCTAACCTAACCTAACCTAACCTAACCTAACCTAACCTAACCTAACCTAACCTAACCTAACCTAACCTAACCTAACCTAACCTAACCTAACCTAACCTAACCTAACCTAACCTAACCTAACCTAACCTAACCTAACCTAACCTAACCTAACCTAACCTAACCTAACCTAACCTAACCTAACCTAACCTAACCTAACCTAACCTAACCTAACCTAACCTAACCTAACCTAACCTAACCTAACCTAACCTAACCTAACCTAACCTAACCTAACCTAACCTAACCTAACCTAACCTAACCTAACCTAACCTAACCTAACCTAACCTAACCTAACCTAACCTAACCTAACCTAACCTAACCTAACCTAACCTAACCTAACCTAACCTAACCTAACCTAACCTAACCTAACCTAACCTAACCTAACCTAACCTAACCTAACCTAACCTAACCTAACCTAACCTAACCTAACCTAACCTAACCTAACCTAACCTAACCTAACCTAACCTAACCTAACCTAACCTAACCTAACCTAACCTAACCTAACCTAACCTAACCTAACCTAACCTAACCTAACCTAACCTAACCTAACCTAACCTAACCTAACCTAACCTAACCTAACCTAACCTAACCTAACCTAACCTAACCTAACCTAACCTAACCTAACCTAACCTAACCTAACCTAACCTAACCTAACCTAACCTAACCTAACCTAACCTAACCTAACCTAACCTAACCTAACCTAACCTAACCTAACCTAACCTAACCTAACCTAACCTAACCTAACCTAACCTAACCTAACCTAACCTAACCTAACCTAACCTAACCTAACCTAACCTAACCTAACCTAACCTAACCTAACCTAACCTAACCTAACCTAACCTAACCTAACCTAACCTAACCTAACCTAACCTAACCTAACCTAACCTAACCTAACCTAACCTAACCTAACCTAACCTAACCTAACCTAACCTAACCTAACCTAACATAACCTAACCTAACCTAACCTAACCTAACCTAACCTAACCTAACCTAACCTAACCTAACCTAACCTAACCTAACCTAACCTAACCTAACCTAACCTAACCTAACC